>NW_027326748.1:0-32449 GCF_047675955.1 Chlorocebus sabaeus | reverse complement strand
ACACAGAGCAGTTTCTCAGAAAGCTTCTTTCCAGTTTTGAACGGAAGATATTTCCTTTTTCACCATAGCCCTCTATGGGCTTCCAAATATCCCTTTGCCAATTCCACAAGAACAGCCGTAGCGAAAGGTTTCTTGAAAGGAAAGATGTAACTCTGTGAGATGAATTCACAGAACACAGAGCAGTGTCTCAGAAAGCTTCTTTCCAATTTTGAACGGAGATATTTCCTTTTTCACCATAGCCCTCTATGGGCTTCCAAATATCCCTTTGCCAATTCCACAAGAACAGCCTTAGCGAAAGGCTTCTTGAAGGGAAAGATGTAACTCTGTGAGATGAATTAACAGAACACAGAGCAGTTTCTCAGAAAGCTTCTTTCCAGTTTTGAACGGAAGATATTTCCTTTTTCACCATAGGCCTCTATGGGCTTCCAAATTTCCCTTTGCCAATTCCACAAGAACAGCCTTAGCGAAAGGCTTCTTGAAGGGAAAGATGTAACTCTGTGAGATGAATTCACAGAACACAGAGCAGTTTCTCAGAAAGCTTCTTTCCAGTTTTGAACGGAAGATATTTCCTTTTTCACCGTAGCCCTCTATGGGCTTCCAAATATCCCTTTGCCAATTCCACAAGAACAGCCTTAGCGAAAGGCTTCTTGAAGGGAAAGATGTAACTCTGTGAGATGAATTAACAGAACACAGAGCCGTTTCTCAGAAAGCTTCTTTCCAGTTTTGAACGGAAGATATTTCCTTTTTCAACATAGGCCTCTATGGGCTTCCAAATATCCCTTTGCCAATTCCACAAGAACAGCCTTAGCGAAAGGCTTCTTGAAGGGAAAGATGTAACTCTGTGAGATGAATTAACAGAACACAGAGCAGTTTCTCAGAAAGCTTCTTTCCAGTTTTGAACGGAAGATATTTACTTTTTCACCATAGCCCTCTATGGGCTTCCAAATATCCCTTTGCCAATTCCACAAGAACAGCCTTAGCGAAAGGCTTCTTGAAGGGAAAGATGTAACTCTGTGAGATGAATTCACAGAACACAGAGCAGTGTCTCAGAAACCTTCTTTCCATTTTTGAACGGAAGATATTTCCTTTTTCACCATAGCCCTCTATGGGCTTCCAAATATCCCTTTGCCAATTCCACAAGAACAGCCTTAGCGAAAGGCTTCTTGAAGGGAAAGATGTAACTCTGTGAGATGAATTAACAGAACACAGAGCAGTTTCTCAGAAAGCTTCTTTCCAGTTTGGAACGGAAGATATTTCCTTTTTCACCATAGCCCTCTATGGGCTTCCAAATATCCCTTTGCCAATTCCACAAGAACAGCCTTAGCGAAAGGCTTCTTGAAGGGAAAGATGTAACTCTGTGAGATGAATTAACAGAACACAGAGCAGTTTCTCAGAAAGCTTCTTTCCAGTTTTGAACGGAAGATATTTCCTATTTCTCCATAGCCCTCTATGGGCTTCCAAATATCCCTTTGCCAATTCCCCAAGAACAGCCTTAGCGAAAGGCTTCTTGAAGGGAAAGATGTAACTCTGTGAGATGAATTAACAGAACACAGAGCAGTTTCTCAGAAAGCTTCTTTCCAGTTTTGAACGGAAGATATTTACTTTTTCAACATAGCCCTCTATGGGCTTCCAAATATCCCTTTGCCAATTCAACAAGAACAGCCTTAGCGAAAGGCTTCTTGAAGGGAAAGATGTAACTCTGTGAGATGAATTAACAGAACACAGAGCAGTTTCTCAGAAAGCTTCTTTCCAGTTTTGAACGGAAGATATTTCCTATTTCACCATAGCCCTCTATGGGCTTCCAAATATCCCTTTGCCAATTCCACAAGAAGAGCCTTAGCGAAAGGCTTCTTGAAGGGAAAGATGTAACTCTGTGAGATGAATTAACAGAACACAGAGCAGTTTCTCAGAAAGCTTCCTTCCAGTTTTGAACGGAAGATATTTACTTTTTCACCATAGGCATGTATGGGCTTCCAAATATCCCTTTGCCAATTCCACAACAACAGCCTTAGAGAAAGGCTTCTTGAAGAGAAAGATGTAACTCTGTGAGATGAATTCACAGAACACAGAGCAGTTTCTCAGAAAGCTTCTTTCCAGTTTTGAACGGAAGATATTTACTTTTTCACCATAGGCCTCTATGGGCTTCCAAATATCCCTTTGCCAATTCCAGAAGAACAGCCTTAGCGAAAGGCTTCTTGAAGGGAAAGATGTAACTCTGTGAGATGAATTCACAGAACACAGAGCAGTTTCTCAGAAAGCTTCTTTCCAGTTTTGAACGGAAGATATTTCCTTTTTCACCATAGCCCTCTATGGGCTTCCAAATATCCCTTTGCCAATTCCACAAGAACAGCCTTAGCGAAAGGCTTCTTGAAGGGAAAGATGTAACTCTGTGAGATGAATTCACAGAACACAGAGCCGTTTCTCAGAAAGCTTCTTTCCAGTTTTGAACGGAAGATATTTCCTTTTTCACCATAGGCCTCTATGGGCTTCCAAATATCCCTTTGCCAATTCCACAAGAACAGCCTTAGCGAAAGGCTTCTTGAAGGGAAAGATGTAACTCTGTGAGATGAATTAACAGAACACAGAGCAGTTTCTCAGAAAGCTTCTTTCCAGTTTTGAACGGAAGATATTTACTTTTTCACCATAGCCCTCTATGGGCTTCAAAATATCTCTTTGCCAATTCCACAAGAACAGCCGTAGCGAAAGGTTTCTTGAAAGGAAAGATGTAACTCTGTGAGATGAATTCCCAGAACACAGAGCAGTGTCTCAGAAAGCTTCTTTCCAGTTTTGAACGGAAGATATTTCCTTTTTCACCATAGGCCTCTATGGGCTTCCAAATATCCCTTTGTCAATTCCACAAGAACAGCCTTAGCGAAAGGCTTCTTGAAGGGAAAGATTTAACTCTGTGAGATGAATTCACAGAACACAGAGCAGTTTCTCAGAAAGCTTCTTTCCAATTTTGAACGGAAGATATTTCCTTTTTCACCATAGGCCTCTATGGGCTTCCAAATATCCCTTTGCCAATTCCACAAGAACAGCCTTAGCGAAAGGCTTCTTGAAAGGAAAGCTGTAACTCTGTGAGATGAATTCACAGAACACAGAGCAGTGTCTCAGAAAGCTTCTTTCCAGTTTTGAACGGAAGATATTTCCTTTTTCACCATAGCCCTCTATGGGCTTCCAAATATCCCTTTGCCAATTCCACAAGAACAGCCTTAGCGAAAGTCTTCTTTAAGGGAAAGATGTAACTCTGTGAGATGAATTCACAGAACACAGAGCAGTTTCTCAGACAGCTTCTTTCCAGTTTGGAACGGAAGATATTTCCTTTTTCACCATAGCCCTCTATGGGCTTCCAACTATCCCTTTGCCAATTCCACAAGAACAGCCTTAGCGAAAGGCTTCTTGAAGGGAACGATGTAACTCTGTGAGATGAATTAACAGAACACAGAGCAGTTTCTCAGAAAGCTTCTTTCCAGTTTTGAACGGAAGATAATTCCTTTTTCACCATAGCCCTCTATGGGCTTCCAAATATCCCTTTGCCAATTCCACAAGAACAGCCTTAGCGAAAGGCTTCTTGAAGGGAAAGATGTAACTCTGTGAGATGAATTAACAGAACACAGAGCAGTTTCTCAGAAAGCTTCTTTCCAGTTTTGAACGGAAGATATTTCCTATTTCACCATAGCCCTCTATGGGCTTCCAAATATCCCTTTGCCAATTCCACAAGAACAGCCTTAGCGAAAGGCTTCTTGAAGGGAAAGATGTAACTCTGTGAGATGAATTAACAGAACATAGAGCAGTTTCTCAGAAAGCTTCTTACCAGTTTTGAACGGAAGATATTTACTTTTTCACCATAGCCCTCTATGGGCTTCCAAATATCCCTTTGCCAATTCCTCAAGAACAGCCTTAGCGAAAGGCTTCTTGAAAGGAAAGATGTAACTCTGTGAGATGAATTAACAGAACACAGAACAGTTTCTCAGAAAGCTTCTTTCCAGTTTTGAACGGAAGATATTTACTTTTTCACCATAGGACTCTATGGGCTTCCAAATATCCCTTTGCCAATTCCACAACAACAGCCTTAGAGAAAGGCTTCTTGAAGAGAAAGATGTAACTCTGTGAGATGAATTCACAGAACACAGAGCAGTGTCTCAGAAAGCTTCTTTCCAGTTTTGAACGGAAGATATTTCCTTTTTCACCATAGCCCTCTATGGGCTTCCAAATATCCCTTTGCCAATTCCACAAGAACAGCCTTAGCGAAAAGCTTCTTGAAGGGAAAGATGTAACTCTGTGAGATGAATTAACAGAACACAGAGCAGTTTCTCAGAAAGCTTCTTTCCAGTTTTGAACGGAAGATATTTCCTTTTTCACCATAGCCCTCTATGGGCTTCCAAATATCCCTTTGCCAATTCGACAAGAACAGCCTTAGCGAAAGGCTTCTTGAAGGGAAAGATGTAACTCTGTGAGATGAATTAACAGAACACAGAGCAGTTTCTCAGAAAGCTTCTTTCCAGTTTTGAACGGAAGATATTTCCTATTTCACCATAGCCCTCTATGGGCTTCCAAATATCCCTTTGCCAATTCCACAAGAACAGCCTTAGCGAAAGGCTTCTTGAAGGGAAAGATGTAACTCTGTGAGATGAATTAACAGAACACAGAGCAGTTTCTCAGAAAGCTTCTTACCAGTTTTGAACGGAAGATATTTACTTTTTCACCATAGCCCTCTATGGGCTTCCAAATATCCCTTTGCCAATTCCACAAGAACAGCCTTAGCGAAAGGCTTCTTGAAGGGGAAGATGTAACTTTGTGAGATGAATTAACAGAACACAGCGCAGATTCTCAGAAAGCTTCTTTCCAGTTTTGAACGGAAGATATTTCTTTTTTCACCTTAGCCCTCTATGGGCTTCCAAATATCCCTTTGCCAATTCCACAAGAAGAGCCTTAGCGAAAGGCTTCTTGAAAGGAAAGATGTAACTCTGTGAGATGAATTAACAGAACACAGAACAGTTTCTCAGAAAGCTTCTTTCCAGTTTTGAACGGAAGATATTTCCTTTTTCACCATAGCCCTCTATGGGCTTCCAAATATCCCTTTGCCAATTCCACAAGAACAGCCTTAGCGAAAGGCTTCTTGAAGGGGAAGATGTAACTTTGTGAGATGAATTAACAGAACACAGCGCAGATTCTCAGAAAGCTTCTTTCCAGTTTTGAACGGAAGATATTTCCTTTTTCACCTTAGCCCTCTATGGGCTTTCAAATATCCCTTTGCCAATTCCACAAGAACAGCCTTAGCGAAAGGCTTCTTGAAGGGAAAGATGTAACTCTGTGAGATGAATTAACAGAACACAGAGCAGTTTCTCAGAAAGCTTCTTTCCAGTTTTGAACGGAAGATATTTCCTTTTTCACCATAGCCCTCTATGGGCTTCCAAATATCCCTTTGCCAATTCCACAAGAACAGCCTTAGCGAAAGGCTTCTTGAAGGGAAAGATGTAACTCTGTGAGATGAATTAACAGAACACAGAGCAGTTTCTCAGAAAGCTTCTTTCCTGTTTTGCACGGAAGATATTTCCTATTTCACCATAGCCCTCTATGGGCTTCCAAATATCCCTTTGCCAATTCCACAAGAACAGCCTTAGCGAAAGGCTTCTTGAAGGGAAAGATGTAACTCTGTGAGATGAATTAAGAGAACACAGAGCAGTTTCTCAGAAAGCTTCTTACCAGTTTTGAACGGAAGATATTTACTTTTTCACCATAGCCCTCTATGGGCTTCCAAATATCCCTTTGCCAATTCCTCAAGAACAGCCTTAGCGAAAGGCTTCTTGAAAGGAAAGATGTAACTCTGTGAGATGAATTCACAGAACACAGAACAGTTTCTCAGAAAGCTTCTTTCCAGTTTTGAACGGAAGATATTTCCTTTTTCACCATAGGCCTCTATGGGCTTCCAAATATCCCTTTGCCAATTCCACAACAACAGACTTAGAGACTTAGAGAAAGGCTTCTTTAAGAGAAAGATGTAACTCTGTGAGATGAATTCACAGAACACAGAGCAGTTTCTCAGAAAGCTTCTTTCCAGTTTTGAACGGAAGATATTTCCTTTTTCACCATAGGCCTCTATGGGCTTCCAAATATCCCTTTGCCAATTCCAGAAGAACAGACTTAGCGAAAGGCTTCTTGAAGGGAAAGATGTAACTCTGTGAGATGAATTCACAGAACACAGAGCAGTTTCTCAGAAAGCTTCTTTCCAGTTTTGAACGGAAGATATTTCCTTTTTCACCATAGGCCTCTATGGGCTTCCAAATATCCCTTTGCCAATTCCACAAGAACAGCCTAAGCGAAAGGCTTCTTGAAGGGAAAGATGTAACTCTGTGAGATGAATTAACAGAACACAGAGCAGTTTCTCAGAAAGCTTCTTTCCAGTTTTGAACGGAAGATATTTCCTTTTTCACCATAGCCCTCTATGGGCTTCCAAATATCCCTTTGCCAATTCCACAAGAACAGCCTTAGCGAAAGGCTTCTTGAAGGGAAAGATGTAACTCTGTGAGATGAATTCACAGAACACAGAGCAGTTTCTCAGAAAGCTTCTTTCCAGTTTTGAACGGAAGATATTTCCTTTTTCACCATAGGCCTCTATGGGCTTCCAAATTTCCCTTTGCCAATTCCACAAGAACAGCCTTAGCGAAAGGCTTCTTGAAGGGAAAGATGTAACTCTGTGAGATGAATTCACTGAACACAGAGCAGTTTCTCAGAAAGCTTCTTTCCAGTTTTGAACGGAAGATATTTACTTTTTCACCATAGCCCTCTATGGGCTTCCAAATATCCCTTTGCCAATTCCACAAGAACAGCCTTAGCGAAAGGCTTCTTGAAAGGAAAGCTGTAACTCTGTGAGATGAATTCACAGAACACAGAGCAGTGTCTCAGAAAGCTTCTTTCCAGTTTTGAACGGAAGATATTTCCTTTTTCACCATAGCCCTCTATGGGCTTCCAAATATCCCTTTGCCAATTCCACAAGAACAGCCTTAGCGAAAGGCTTCTTGAAGGGAAAGATGTAACTCTGTGAGATGAATTAACAGAACACAGAGCAGTTTCTCAGAAAGCTTCTTTCCAGTTTTGAACGGAAGATATTTCCTTTTTCACCATAGCCCTCTATGGGCTTCCAAATATCCCTTTGCCAATTCCACAAGAACAGCCTTAGCGAAAGGCTTCTTGAAGGGAAAGATGTAACTCTGTGAGATGAATTAACAGAACACAGAGCAGTTTCTCAGAAAGCTTCTTTCCTGTTTTGCACGGAAGATATTTCCTATTTCACCATAGCCCTCTATGGGCTTCCAAATATCCCTTTGCCAATTCCACAAGAACAGCCTTAGCGAAAGGCTTCTTGAAGGGAAAGATGTAACTCTGTGAGATGAATTAAGAGAACACAGAGCAGTTTCTCAGAAAGCTTCTTACCAGTTTTGAACGGAAGATATTTACTTTTTCACCATAGCCCTCTATGGGCTTCCAAATATCCCTTTGCCAATTCCTCAAGAACAGCCTTAGCGAAAGGCTTCTTGAAAGGAAAGATGTAACTCTGTGAGATGAATTCACAGAACACAGAACAGTTTCTCAGAAAGCTTCTTTCCAGTTTTGAACGGAAGATATTTCCTTTTTCACCATAGGCCTCTATGGGCTTCCAAATATCCCTTTGCCAATTCCACAACAACAGACTTAGAGACTTAGAGAAAGGCTTCTTTAAGAGAAAGATGTAACTCTGTGAGATGAATTCACAGAACACAGAGCAGTTTCTCAGAAAGCTTCTTTCCAGTTTTGAACGGAAGATATTTCCTTTTTCACCATAGGCCTCTATGGGCTTCCAAATATCCCTTTGCCAATTCCAGAAGAACAGACTTAGCGAAAGGCTTCTTGAAGGGAAAGATGTAACTCTGTGAGATGAATTCACAGAACACAGAGCAGTTTCTCAGAAAGCTTCTTTCCAGTTTTGAACGGAAGATATTTCCTTTTTCACCATAGGCCTCTATGGGCTTCCAAATATCCCTTTGCCAATTCCACAAGAACAGCCTAAGCGAAAGGCTTCTTGAAGGGAAAGATGTAACTCTGTGAGATGAATTAACAGAACACAGAGCAGTTTCTCAGAAAGCTTCTTTCCAGTTTTGAACGGAAGATATTTCCTTTTTCACCATAGCCCTCTATGGGCTTCCAAATATCCCTTTGCCAATTCCACAAGAACAGCCTTAGCGAAAGGCTTCTTGAAGGGAAAGATGTAACTCTGTGAGATGAATTCACAGAACACAGAGCAGTTTCTCAGAAAGCTTCTTTCCAGTTTTGAACGGAAGATATTTCCTTTTTCACCATAGGCCTCTATGGGCTTCCAAATTTCCCTTTGCCAATTCCACAAGAACAGCCTTAGCGAAAGGCTTCTTGAAGGGAAAGATGTAACTCTGTGAGATGAATTCACTGAACACAGAGCAGTTTCTCAGAAAGCTTCTTTCCAGTTTTGAACGGAAGATATTTACTTTTTCACCATAGCCCTCTATGGGCTTCCAAATATCCCTTTGCCAATTCCACAAGAACAGCCTTAGCGAAAGGCTTCTTGAAAGGAAAGCTGTAACTCTGTGAGATGAATTCACAGAACACAGAGCAGTGTCTCAGAAAGCTTCTTTCCAGTTTTGAACGGAAGATATTTCCTTTTTCACCATAGCCCTCTATGGGCTTCCAAATATCCCTTTGCCAATTCCACAAGAACAGCCTTAGCGAAAGTCTTCTTGAAGGGAAAGATGTAACTCTGTGAGATGAATTCACAGAACACAGAGCAGTTTCTCAGACAGCTTCTTTCCAGTTTGGAACGGAAGATATTTCCTTTTTCACCATAGCCCTCTATGGGCTTCCAACTATCCCTTTGCCAATTCCACAAGAACAGCCTTAGCGAAAGGCTTCTTGAAGGGAACGATGTAACTCTGTGAGATGAATTAACAGAACACAGAGCAGTTTCTCAGAAAGCTTCTTTCCAGTTTTGAACGGAAGATAATTCCTTTTTCACCATAGCCCTCTATGGGCTTCCAAATATCCCTTTGCCAATTCCACAAGAACAGCCTTAGCGAAAGGCTTCTTGAAGGGAAAGATGTAACTCTGTGAGATGAATTAACAGAACACAGAGCAGTTTCTCAGAAAGCTTCTTTCCAGTTTTGAACGGAAGATATTTCCTTTTTCACCATAGCCCTCTATGGGCTTCCAAATATCCCTTTGCCAATTCCACAAGAACAGCCTTAGCGAAAGGCTTCTTGAAGGGAAAGATGTAACTCTGTGAGATGAATTAACAGAACATAGAGCAGTTTCTCAGAAAGCTTCTTACCAGTTTTGAACGGAAGATATTTCCTATTTCACCATAGCCCTCTATGGGCTTCCAAATATCCCTTTGCCAATTCCTCAAGAACAGCCTTAGCGAAAGGCTTCTTGAAAGGAAAGATGTAACTCTGTGAGATGAATTAGCAGAACACAGAACAGTTTCTCAGAAAGCTTCTTTCCAGTTTTGAACGGAAGATATTTACTTTTTCACCATAGGACTCTATGGGCTTCCAAATATCCCTTTGCCAATTCCACAACAACAGACTTAGAGAAAGGCTTCTTGAAGAGAAAGATGTAACTCTGTGAGATGAATTCACAGAACACAGAGCAGTGTCTCAGAAAGCTTCTTTCCAGTTTTGAACGGAAGATATTTCCTTTTTCACCATAGCCCTCTATGGGCTTCCAAATATCCCTTTGCCAATTCCACAAGAACAGCCTTAGCGAAAAGCTTCTTGAAGGGAAAGATGTAACTCTGTGAGATGAATTAACAGAACACAGAGCAGTTTCTCAGAAAGCTTCTTTCCAGTTTTGAACGGAAGATATTTCCTTTTTCACCATAGCCCTCTATGGGCTTCCAAATATCCCTTTGCCAATTCGACAAGAACAGCCTTAGCGAAAGGCTTCTTGAAGGGAAAGATGTAACTCTGTGAGATGAATTAACAGAACACAGAGCAGTTTCTCAGAAAGCTTCTTTCCAGTTTTGAACGGAAGATATTTCCTATTTCACCATAGCCCTCTATGGGCTTCCAAATATCCCTTTGCCAATTCCACAAGAACAGCCTTAGCGAAAGGCTTCTTGAAGGGAAAGATGAAACTCTGTGAGATGAATTAACAGAACACAGAACAGTTTCTCAGAAAGCTTCTTACCAGTTTTGAACGGAAGATATTTACTTTTTCACCATAGCCCTCTATGGGCTTCCAAATATCCCTTTGCCAATTCCACAAGAACAGCCTTAGCGAAAGGCTTCTTGAAGGGGAAGATGTAACTTTGTGAAATGAATTAACAGAACACAGCGCAGATTCTCAGAAAGCTTCTTTCCAGTTTTGAACGGAAGATATTTCTTTTTTCACCTTAGCCCTCTATGGGCTTCCAAATATCCCTTTGCCAATTCCACAAGAACAGCCTTAGCGAAAGGCTTCTTGAAAGGAAAGATGTAACTCTGTGAGATGAATTAACAGAACACAGAACAGTTTCTCAGAAAGCTTCTTTCCAGTTTTGAACGGAAGATATTTCCTTTTTCACCGTAGCCCTCTATGGGCTTCCAAATATCCCTTTGCCAATTCCACAAGAACAGCCTTAGCGAAAGGCTTCTTGAAGGGAAAGATGTAACTCTGTGAGATGAATTAACAGAACACAGAGCAGTTTCTCAGAAAGCTTCTTTCCTGTTTTGCACGGAAGATATTTCCTATTTCACCATAGCCCTCTATGGGCTTCCAAATATCCCTTTGCCAATTCCACAAGAACAGCCTTAGCGAAAGGCTTCTTGAAGGGAAAGATGTAACTCTGTGAGATGAATTAAGAGAACACAGAGCAGTTTCTCAGAAAGCTTCTTACCAGTTTTGAACGGAAGATATTTACTTTTTCACCATAGCCCTCTATGGGCTTCCAAATATCCCTTTGCCAATTCCTCAAGAACAGCCTTAGCGAAAGGCTTCTTGAAAGGCAAGATGTAACTCTGTGAGATGAATTCACAGAACACAGAACAGTTTCTCAGAAAGCTTCTTTCCAGTTTTGAACGGAAGATATTTCCTTTTTCACCATAGGCCTCTATGGGCTTCCAAATATCCCTTTGCCAATTCCACAACAACAGACTTAGAGACTTAGAGAAAGGCTTCTTTAAGAGAAAGATGTAACTCTGTGAGATGAATTCACAGAACACAGAGCAGTTTCTCAGAAAGCTTCTTTCCAGTTTTGAACGGAAGATATTTCCTTTTTCACCATAGGCCTCTATGGGCTTCCAAATATCCCTTTGCCAATTCCAGAAGAACAGACTTAGCGAAAGGCTTCTTGAAGGGAAAGATGTAACTCTGTGAGATGAATTCACAGAACACAGAGCAGTTTCTCAGAAAGCTTCTTTCCAGTTTTGAACGGAAGATATTTCCTTTTTCACCATAGCCCTCTATGGGCTTCCAAATATCCCTTTGCCAATTCCACAAGAACAGCCTTAGCGAAAGGCTTCTTGAAGGGAAAGATGTAACTCTGTGAGATGAATTAACAGAACACAGAGCCGTTTCTCAGAAAGCTTCTTTCCAGTTTTGAACGGAAGATATTTCCTTTTTCACCATAGCCCTCTATGGGCTTCCAAATATCCATTTGCCAATTCCACAAGAACAGCCTTAGGAAAGGCTTCTTGAAGGGAAAGATGTAACTCTGTGAGATGAATTAACAGAACACAGAGCAGTTTCTCAGAAACCTTCTTTCCAGTTTTGAACGGAAGATATTTCCTATTTCACCATAGCCCTCTATGGGCTTCCAAATATCCCTTTGCCAATTCCACAAGAACAGCCTTAGCGAAAGGCTTCTTGAAGGGAAAGATGTAACTCTGTGAGATGAATTCACAGAACACAGAGCAGTTTCTCAGAAAGCTTCTTTCCAGTTTTGAACGGAAGATATTTCCTTTTTCACCATAGGCCTCTATGGGCTTCCAAATTTCCCTTTGCCAATTCCACAAGAACAGCCTTAGCGAAAGGCTTCTTGAAGGGAAAGGTGTAACTCTGTGAGATGAATTCACTGAACACAGAGCAGTTTCTCAGAAAGCTTCTTTCCAGTTTTGAACGGAAGATATTTACTTTTTCACCATAGCCCTCTATGGGCTTCCAAATATCCCTTTGCCAATTCCACAAGAACAGCCTTAGCGAAAGGCTTCTTCAAAGGAAAGCTGTAACTCTGTGAGATGAATTCACAGAACACAGAGCAGTGTCTCAGAAAGCTTCTTTCCAGTTTTGAACGGAAGATATTTCCTTTTTTACCATAGCCCTCTATGGGCTTCCAAATATCCCTTTGCCAATTCCACAAGAACAGCCTTAGCGAAAGTCTTCTTGATGGGAAAGATGTAACTCTGTGAGATGAATTCACAGAACACAGAGCAGTTTCTCAGACAGCTTCTTTCCAGTTTGGAACGGAAGATATTTCCTTTTTCACCATAGCCCTCTATGGGCTTCCAACTATCCCTTTGCCAATTCCACAAGAACAGCCTTAGCGAAAGGCTTCTTGAAGGGAACGATGTAACTCTGTGAGATGAATTAACAGAACACAGAGCAGTTTCTCAGAAAGCTTCTTTCCAGTTTTGAACGGAAGATAATTCCTTTTTCACCATAGCCCTCTATGGGCTTCCAAATATCCCTTTGCCAATTCCACAAGAACAGCCTTAGCGAAAGGCTTCTTGAAGGGAAAGATGTAACTCTGTGAGATGAATTAACAGAACACAGAGCAGTTTCTCAGAAAGCTTCTTTCCAGTTTTGAACGGAAGATATTTACTTTTTCACCATAGCCCTCTATGGGCTTCCAAATATCCCTTTGCCAATTCCACAAGAACAGCCTTAGCGAAAGGCTTCTTGAAGGGAAAGATGTATCTCTGTGAGATGAATTAACAGAACATAGAGCAGTTTCTCAGAAAGCTTCTTACCAGTTTTGAACGGAAGATATTTACTTTTTCACCATAGCCCTCTATGGGCTTCCAAATATCCCTTTGCCAATTCCACAAGAACAGCCTTAGCGAAAGGCTTCTTGAAAGGAAAGATGTAACTCTGTGAGATGAATTAACAGAACACAGAACAGTTTCTCAGAAAGCTTCTTTCCAGTTTTGAACGGAAGATATTTCCTTTTTCACCATAGGACTCTATGGGCTTCCAAATATCCCTTTGCCAATTCCACAACAACAGCCTTAGAGAAAGGCTTCTTGAAGAGAAAGATGTAACTCTGTGAGATGAATTCACAGAACACAGAGCAGTGTCTCAGAAAGCTTCTTTCCAGTTTTGAACGGAAGATATTTCCTTTTTCACCATAGCCCTCTATGGGCTTCCAAATATCCCTTTGCCAATTCCACAAGAACAGCCTTAGCGAAAAGCTTCTTGAAGGGAAAGATGTAACTCTGTGAGATGAATTAACAGAACACAGAGCAGTTTCTCAGAAAGCTTCTTTCCAGTTTTGAACGGAAGATATTTCCTTTTTCACCATAGCCCTCTATGGGCTTCCAAATATCCCTTTGCCAATTCGACAAGAACAGCCTTAGCGAAAGGCTTCTTGAAGGGAAAGATGTAACTCTGTGAGATGAATTAACAGAACACAGAGCAGTTTCTCAGAAAGCTTCTTTCCAGTTTTGAACGGAAGATATTTCCTATTTCACCATAGCCCTCTATGGGCTTCCAAATATCCCTTTGCCAATTCCACAAGAAGAGCCTTAGCGAAAGGCTTCTTGAAGGGAAAGATGTAACTCTGTGAGATGAATTAACAGAACACAGAGCAGTTTCTCAGAAAGCTTCTTACCAGTTTTGAACGGAAGATATTTACTTTTTCACCATAGCCCTCTATGGGCTTCCAAATATCCCTTTGCCAATTCCACAAGAACAGCCTTAGCGAAAGGCTTCTTGAAGGGGAAGATGTAACTTTGTGAGATGAATTAACAGAACACAGCGCAGATTCTCAGAAAGCTTCTTTCCAGTTTTGAACGGAAGATATTTCCTTTTTCACCTTAGCCCTCTATGGGCTTCCAAATATCCCTTTGCCAATTCCACAAGAACAGCCTTACCGAAAGGCTTCTTGAAGGGAAAGATGTAACTCTGTGAGATGAATTAACAGAACACAGAGCAGTTTCTCAGAAAGCTTCTTTCCAGTTTTGAACGGAAGATATTTCCTTTTTCACCATAGCCCTCTATGGGCTTCCAAATATCCCTTTGCCAATTCCACAAGAACAGCCTTAGCGAAAGGCTTCTTGAAGGGAAAGATGTAACTCTGTGAGATGAATTAACAGAACACAGAGCAGTTTCTCAGAAAGCTTCTTTCCTGTTTTGCACGGAAGATATTTCCTATTTCACCATAGCCCTCTATGGGCTTCCAAATATCCCTTTGCCAATTCCACAAGAACAGCCTTAGCGAAAGGCTTCTTGAAGGGAAAGATGTAACTCTGTGAGATGAATTCACAGAACACAGAACAGTTTCTCAGAAAGCTTCTTTCCAGTTTTGAACGGAAGATATTTACTTTTTCACCATAGCCCTCTATGGGCTTCCAAATATCTCTTTGCCAATTCCACAAGAACAGCCGTAGCGAAAGGTTTCTTGAAAGGAAAGATGTAACTCTGTGAGATGAATTCCCAGAACACAGAGCAGCGTCTCAGAAAGCTTCTTTCCAGTTTTGAACGGAAGATATTTCCTTTTTCACCATAGGCCTCTATGGGCTTCCAAATATCCCTTTGTCAATTCCACAAGAACAGCCTTAGCGAAAGGCTTCTTCAAGGGAAAGATGTAACTCTGTGAGATGAATTCACAGAACACAGAGCAGTTTCTCAGAAAGCTTCTTTCCACTTTTGAACGGAAGATATTTCCTTTTTCACCATAGGCCTCTATGGGCTTCCAAATATCCCTTTGCCAATTCCACAAGAACAGCCTTAGCGAAAGGCTTCTTGAAAGGAAAGATGTAACTCTGTGAGATGAATTAACAGAACACAGAACAGTTTCTCAGAAAGCTTCTTTCCAGTTTTGAACGGAAGATATTTCCTTTTTCACCATAGGCCTCTGTGGGCTTCCCAATATCCCTTTGCCAATTCCACAAGAACAGCCTTAGCGAAAGGCTTCTTGAAGGGAAAGATGTAACTCTGTGAGATGAATTCACAGAACACAGAGCAGTGTCTCAGAAAGCTTCTTTCCAGTTTTGAACTGAAGATATTTCCTTTTTCACCATAGCCCTCTATGGGCTTCCAAATATCCCTTTGCCAATTCCACAAGAACAGCCTTAGCGAAAGGCTTCTTGAAGGGAAAGGTGTAACTCTGTGAGATGAATTAACAGAACACAGAGCAGTTTCTCAGAAAGCTTCTTTCCAGTTTTGAACGGAAGATATTTCCTTTTTCACCATTGCCCTCTATGGGCTTCCAAATATCCCTTTGCCAATTCCACAAGAACAGCCTTAGCGAAAGGCTTCTTGAAGGGAAAGATGTAACTCAGTGAGATGAATTCACAGAACACACAGCAGTTTCTCAGAAAGCTTCTTTCCAGTTTTGAACGGAAGATATTTCCTTTTTCACCATAGGCCTCTATGGGCTTCCAAATTTCCCTTTGCCAATTCCACAAGAACAGCCTTAGCGAAAGGCTTCTTGAAGGGAAAGATATAACTCTGTGAGATGAATTAACAGAACACAGAGCAGTTTCTCAGAAAGCTTCTTACCAGTTTTGAACGGAAGATATTTACTTTTTCACCATAGCCCTCTATGGGCTTCCAAATATCCCTTTGCCAATTCCTCAAGAACAGCCTTAGCGAAAGGCTTCCTGAAAGGAAAGATGTAAATCTGTGAGATGAATTCACAGAACACAGAGCAGTTTCTCAGAAAGCTTCTTTCCAGTTTTGAACGGAAGATATTTACTTTTTCACCATAGCCCTCTATGGGCTTCCAAATATCCCTTTGCCAATTCCACAAGAACAGCCTTAGCGAAAGGCTTCTTGAAAGGAAAGATGTAACACTGTGAGATGAATTCACAGAACACAGAGCAGTTTCTCAGAGATCTTCTTTCCAGTTTTGAACGGAAGATATTTCCTTTTTCACCATAGCCCTCTATGGGCTTCCAAATATCCCCTTGCCAATTCCACAAGAACAGCCTTAGCGAAAGGCTTCTTGAAGGGAAAGATGTAACTCTGTGAGATGAAATAACAGAACACAGAGCAGTTTCTCAGAAAGCTTCTTTCCAATTTTGAACGGGAGATATTTCCTTTTTCACCATAGCCCTCTATGGGCTTCCCAATATCCCTTTGCCAATTCCACAAGAACAGCCTTAGCGAAAGGCTTCTTGAAGGGAAAGATGTAACTCTGTGAGATGAATTCAAAGAACACAGAGCAGTGTCTCAGAAAGCTTCTTTGCAGTTTTGAACGGAAGATATTTCCTTTTTCACCATAGGCCTCTATGGGCTTCCAAATATCCCTTTGCCAATTCCACAAGAACAGCCTTAGCGAAAGGCTTCTTGAAGGGAAAGATGTAACTCTGTGAGATGAATTAACAGAACACAGAGCAGTTTCTCAGAAAGCTTCTTTCCAGTTTTGAACCGAAGATATTTCCTTTTTCACCATAGGCCTCTATGGGCTTCCAAATATCCCTTTGCAAATTCCACAAGAACAGACTTAGCGAAAGGCTTCTTGAAGGGAAAGATGTAACTCTGTGAGATGAATTAACAGAACACAGAGCAGTTTCTCAGAAAGCTTCTTTCCAGTTTTGAACGGAAGATATTTCCTTTTTCACCATAGCCCTCTATGGGCTTCCAAATATCGCTTTGCCAAATCTACAAGAACAGCCTTAGCGAAAGGCTTCTTGAAGGGAAAGATGTAACTCTGTGAGATGAATTCACAGAACACAGAGCAGTTTCTCAGAAGGCTTCTTTCCAGTTTTGAACGGAAGATATTTCCTTTTTCACCATAGCCCTCTATGGGCTTCCAAATAGCCCTTTGGCAATTCCACAAGAACAGCCTTAGCGAAAGGCTTCTTGAAGGGAAAGATGTAACTCTGTGAGATGAATTAACAGAACACAGAGCAGTTTCTCAGAAAGCTTCCTTCCAGTTTTGAACGGAAGATATTTACTTTTTCACCATAGGCATGTATGGGCTTCCAAATATCCCTTTGCCAATTCCACAACAACAGCCTTAGAGAAAGGCTTCTTGAAGAGAAAGATGTAACTCTGTGAGATGAATTCACAGAACACAGAGCAGTTTCTCAGAAAGCTTCTTTCCAGTTTTGAACGGAAGATATTTACTTTTTCACCATAGGCCTCTATGGGCTTCCAAATATCCCTTTGCCAATTCCACAAGAACAGCCTTAGCGAAAGGCTTCTTGAAGGGAAAGATGTAACTCTGTGAGATGAATTCACAGAACACAGAGCAGTTTCTCAGAAAGCTTCTTTCCAGTTTTGAACGGAAGATATTTCCTTTTTCACCATAGCCCTCTATGGGCTTCCAAATATCCCTTTGCCAATTCCACAAGAACAGCCTTAGCGAAAGGCTTCTTGAAGGGAAAGATGTAACTCTGTGAGATGAATTCACAGAACACAGAGCCGTTTCTCAGAAAGCTTCTTTCCAGTTTTGAACGGAAGATATTTCCTTTTTCACCATAGGCCTCTATGGGCTTCCAAATATCCCTTTGCCAATTCCACAAGAACAGCCTTAGCGAAAGGCTTCTTGAAGGGAAAGATGTAACTCTGTGAGATGAATTAACAGAACACAGAGCAGTTTCTCAGAAAGCTTCTTTCCAGTTTTGAACGGAAGATATTTACTTTTTCACCATAGCCCTCTATGGGCTTCAAAATATCTCTTTGCCAATTCCACAAGAACAGCCGTAGCGAAAGGTTTCTTGAAAGGAAAGATGTAACTCTGTGAGATGAATTCCCAGAACACAGAGCAGTGTCTCAGAAAGCTTCTTTCCAGTTTTGAACGGAAGATATTTCCTTTTTCACCATAGGCCTCTAAGGGCTTCCAAATATCCCTTTGTCAATTCCACAAGAACAGCCTTAGCGAAAGGCTTCTTGAAGGGAAAGATTTAACTCTGTGAGATGAATTCACAGAACACAGAGCAGTTTCTCAGAAAGCTTCTTTCCACTTTTGAACGGAAGATATTTCCTTTTTCACCATAGGCCTCTATGGGCTTCCAAATATCCCTTTGCCAATTCCACAAGAACAGCCTTAGCGAAAGGCTTCTTGAAGGGAAAGATGTAACTCTGTGAGATGAATTAACAGAACACAGAGCAGTTTCTCAGAAAGCTTCTTTCCAGTTTTGAACGGAAGATATTTCCTTTTTCACCATAGCCCTCTATGGGCTTCCAAATATCCCTTTGCCAATTCCACAAGAACAGCCTTAGAGAAAGGCTTCTTGAAGGGAAAGATGTAACTCTGTGAGATGAATTCACAGAACACAGAGCAGTTTCTCAGAAAGCTTCTTTCCACTTTTGAACGGAAGATATTTCCTTTTTCACCATAGGCCTCTATGGGCTTCCAAATTTCCCTTTGCCAATTCCACAAGAACAGCCTTAGCGAAAGGCTTCTTGAAGGGAAAGATGTAACTCTGTGAAATGAATTCACTGAACACAGAGCAGTTTCTCAGAAAGCTTCTTTCCAGTTTTGAACGGAAGATATTTACTTTTTCACCATAGCCCTCTATGGGCTTCCAAATATCCCTTTGCCAATTCCACAAGAACAGCCTTAGCGAAAGGCTTCTTGAAAGGAAAGCTGTAACTCTGTGAGATGAATTCACAGAACACAGAGCAGTGTCTCAGAAAGCTTCTTTCCAGTTTTGAACGGAAGATATTTCCTTTTTCACCATAGCCCTCTATGGGCTTCCAAATATCCCTTTGCCAATTCCACAAGAACAGCCTTAGCGAAAGTCTTCTTGAAGGGAAAGATGTAACTCTGTGAGATGAATTCACAGAACACAGAGCAGTTTCTCAGACAGCTTCTTTCCAGTTTGGAACGGAAGATATTTCCTTTTTCACCATAGCCCTCTATGGGCTTCCAACTATCCCTTTGCCAATTCCACAAGAACAGCCTTAGCGAAAGGCTTCTTGAAGGGAACGATGTAACTCTGTGAGATGAATTAACAGAACACAGAGCAGTTTCTCAGAAAGCTTCTTTCCAGTTTTGAACGGAAGATAATTCCTTTTTCACCATAGCCCTCTATGGGCTTCCAAATATCCCTTTGCCAATTCCACAAGAACAGCCTTAGCGAAAGGCTTCTTGAAGGGAAAGATGTAACTCTGTGAGATGAATTCACAGAACACAGAGCAGTTTCTCAGAAAGCTTCTTTCCAGTTTTGAACGGAAGATATTTCCTTTTTCACCATAGCCCTCTATGGGCTTCCAAATATCCCTTTGCCAATTCCACAAGAACAGCCTTAGCGAAAGGCTTCTTGAAGGGAAAGATGTAACTCTGTGAGATGAATTAACAGAACATAGAGCAGTTTCTCAGAAAGCTTCTTACCAGTTTTGAACGGAAGATATTTACTTTTTCACCATAGCCCTCTATGGGCTTCCAAATATCCCTTTGCCAATTCCTCAAGAACAGCCTTAGCGAAAGGCTTCTTGAAAAGAAAGATGTAACTCTGTGAGATGAATTAACAGAACACAGAACAGTTTCTCAGAAAGCTTCTTTCCAGTTTTGAACGGAAGATATTTACTTTTTCACCATAGGACTCTATGGGCTTCCAAATATCCCTTTGCCAATTCCACAACAACAGCCTTAGAGAAAGGCTTCTTGAAGAGAAAGATGTAACTCTGTGAGATGAATTCACAGAACACAGAGCAGTGTCTCAGAAAGCTTCTTTCCAGTTTTGAACGGAAGATATTTCCTTTTTCACCATAGCCCTCTATGGGCTTCCAAATATCCCTTTGCCAATTCCACAAGAACAGCCTTAGCGAAAAGCTTCTTGAAGGGAAAGATGTAACTCTGTGAGATGAATTAACAGAACACAGAGCAGTTTCTCAGAAAGCTTCTTTCCAGTTTTGAACGGAAGATATTTCCTTTTTCACCATAGCCCTCTATGGGCTTCCAAATATCCCTTTGCCAATTCGACAAGAACAGCCTTAGCGAAAGGCTTCTTGAAGGGAAAGATGTAACTCTGTGAGATGAATTAACAGAACACAGAGCAGTTTCTCAGAAAGCTTCTTTCCAGTTTTGAACGGAAGATATTTCCTATTTCACCATAGCCCTCTATGGGCTTCCAAATATCCCTTTGCCAATTCCACAAGAACAGCCTTAGCGAAAGGCTTCTTGAAGGGAAAGATGTAACTCTGTGAGATGAATTAACAGAACACAGAGCCGTTTCTCAGAAAGCTTCTTACCAGTTTTGAACGGAAGATATTTACTTTTTCACCATAGCCGTCTATGGGCTTCCAAATATCCCTTTGCCAATTCCACAAGAACAGCCTTAGCGAAAGGCTTCCTGAAGGGAAAGATGTAACTCTGTGAGATGAATTCACAGAACACAGAGCAGTTTCTCAGAAAGCTTCTTTCCACTTTTGAACGGAAGATATTTCCTTTTTCACCATAGGCCTCTATGGGCTTCCAAATATCCCTTTGCCAATTCCACAAGAACAGCCTTAGCGAAAGGCTTCTTGAAGGGAAAGATGTAACTCTGTGAGATGAATTAACAGAACACAGAGCAGTTTCTCAGAAAGCTTCTTTCCAGTTTTGAACGGAAGATATTTCCTTTTTCACCATAGCCCTCTATGGGCTTCCAAATATCCCTTTGCCAATTCCACAAGAACAGCCTTAGCGAAAGGCTTCTTGAAGGGAAAGATGTAACTCTGTGAGATGAATTCACAGAACACAGAGCAGTTTCTCAGAAAGCTTCTTTCCAGTTTTGAACGGAAGATATTTCCTTTTTCACCATAGGCCTCTATGGGCTTCCAAATTTCCCTTTGCCAATTCCACAAGAACAGCCTTAGCGAAAGGCTTCTTGAAGGGAAAGATGTAACTCTGTGAGATGAATTCACTGAACACAGAGCAGTTTCTCAGAAAGCTTCTTTCCAGTTTTGAACGGAAGATATTTACTTTTTCACCATAGCCCTCTATGGGCTTCCAAATATCCCTTTGCCAATTCCACAAGAACAGCCTTAGCGAAAGGCTTCTTGAAAGGAAAGCTGTAACTCTGTGAGATGAATTCACAGAACACAGAGCAGTGTCTCAGAAAGCTTCTTTCCAGTTTTGAACGGAAGATATTTCCTTTTTCACCATAGCGCTCTATGGGCTTCCAAATATCCCTTTGCCAATTCCACAAGAACAGCCTTAGCGAAAGTCTTCTTGAAGGGAAAGATGTAACTCTGTGAGATGAATTCACAGAACACAGAGCAGTTTCTCAGACAGCTTTTTTCCAGTTTGGAACGGAAGATATTTCCTTTTTCACCATAGCCCTCTATGGGCTTCCAACTATCCCTTTGCCAATTCCACAAGAACAGCCTTAGCGAAAGGCTTCTTGAAGGGAACGATGTAACTCTGTGAGATGAATTAACAGAACACAGAGCAGGTTCTCAGAAAGCTTCTTTCCAGTTTTGAACGGAAGATATTTACTTTTTCACCATAGGCCTCTATGGGCTTCCAAATATCCCTTTGCCAATTCCACAAGAACAGCCTTAGCGAAAGGCTTCTTGAAGGGAAAGATGTAACTCTGTGAGATGAATTCACAGAACACAGAGCAGTTTCTCAGAAAGCTTCTTTCCAGTTTTGAACGGAAGATATTTCCTTTTTCACCATAGCCCTCTATTGGCTTCCCAATATCCCTTTGCCAATTCCACAAGAACAGCCTTAGCGAAAGGCTTCTTGAAGGGAAAGATGTAACTCTGTGAGATGAATTAACAGAACACAGAGCAGTTTCTCAGAAAGCTTCTTTCCAGTTTTGAACGGAAGATATTTCCCTAATCACCATAGCCCTCTATGGGCTTCCAAATATCCCTTTGCCAATTCCACAAGAACAGCCTTAGGAAAGGCTTCTTGAAGGGAAAGATGTAACTCTGTGAGATGAATTAACAGAACACAGAGCAGTTTCTCAGAAACCTTCTTTCCAGTTTTGAACGGAAGATATTTCCTATTTCACCATAGCCCTCTATGGGCTTCCAAATATCCCTTTGCCAATTCCTCAAGAACAGCCTTAGCGAAAGGCTTCTTGAAAGGAAAGATGTAACTCTGTGAGATGAATTAACAGAACACAGAACAGTTTCTCAGAAAGCTTCTTTCCAGTTTTGAACGGAAGATATTTACTTTTTCACCATAGGCCTCTATGGGCTTCCAAATATCCCTTTGCCAATTCCACAAGAACAGCCTTAGCGAAAGGCTTCTTGAAGGGAAAGATGTAACTCTGTGAGATGAATTCACAGAACACAGAGCAGTTTCTCAGAAAGCTTCTTTCCAGTTTTGAACGGAAGATATTTCCTTTTTCACCATAGCCCTCTATGGGCTTCCCAATATCCCTTTGCCAATTCCACAACAACAGCCTTAGCGAAAGGCTTCTTGAAGTGAAAGATGTAACTCTGTGAGATGAATTAACAGAACACAGAGCAGTTTCTCAGAAAGCTTCTTTCCAGTTTTGAACGGAAGATATTTCCCTAATCACCATAGCCCTCTATGGGCTTCGAAATATCCCTTTGCCAATTCCACAAGAACAGCCTTAGCGAAAGGCTTCTTGAAGGGAAAGATGTAACTCTGTGAGATGAATTCACAGAACACAGAGCAGTTTCTCAGAAAGCTTCTTTCCAGTTTTGAACGGAAGATATTTCCTTTTTCACCATAGGCCTCTATGGGCTACCAAATATCCCTTTGCCAATTCCACAAGAACAGCCTTAGCGAAAGGCTTCTTGAAGGGAAAGATGTAACTCTGTGAGATGAATTAACAGAACACAGAGCAGTTTCTCAGAAAGCTTCTTTCCAGTTTTGAACGGAAGATATTTCCTTTTTCACCATAGCCCTCTATGGGCTTCCAAATATCCCTTTGCCAATTCCACAAGAACAGCCGTAGCGAAAGGATTCTTGAAAGGAAAGATGTAACTCTGTGAGATGAATTCACAGAACACAGAGCAGTGTCTCAGAAAGCTTCTTTCCAATTTTGAACGGAGATATTTCCTTTTTCACCATAGCCCTCTATGGGCTTCCAAATATCCCTTTGCCAATTCCACAAGAACAGCCTTAGCGAAAGGCTTCTTGAAGGGAAAGATGTAACTCTGTGAGATGAATTAACAGAACACAGAGCAGTTTCTCAGAAAGCTTCTTTCCAGTTTTGAACGGAAGATATTTCCTTTTTCACCATAGGCCTCTATGGGCTTCCAAATTTCCCTTTGCCAATTCCACAAGAACAGCCTTAGCGAAAGGCTTCTTGAAGGGAAAGATGTAACTCTGTGAGATGAATTCACAGAACACAGAGCAGTTTCTCAGAAAGCTTCTTTCCAGTTTTGAACGGAAGATATTTCCTTTTTCACCGTAGCCCTCTATGGGCTTCCAAATATCCCTTTGCCAATTCCACAAGAACAGCCTTAGCGAAAGGCTTCTTGAAGGGAAAGATGTAACTCTGTGAGATGAATTAACAGAACACAGAGCCGTTTCTCAGAAAGCTTCTTTCCAGTTTTGAACGGAAGATATTTCCTTTTTCAACATAGGCCTCTATGGGCTTCCAAATATCCCTTTGCCAATTCCACAAGAACAGCCTTAGCGAAAGGCTTCTTGAAGGGAAAGATGTAACTCTGTGAGATGAATTAACAGAACACAGAGCAGTTTCTCAGAAAGCTTCTTTCCAGTTTTGAACGGAAGATATTTACTTTTTCACCATAGCCCTCTATGGGCTTCCAAATATCCCTTTGCCAATTCCACAAGAACAGCCTTAGCGAAAGGCTTCTTGAAGGGAAAGATGTAACTCTGTGAGATGAATTCACAGAACACAGAGCAGTGTCTCAGAAACCTTCTTTCCATTTTTGAACGGAAGATATTTCCTTTTTCACCATAGCCCTCTATGGGCTTCCAAATATCCCTTTGCCAATTCCACAAGAACAGCCTTAGCGAAAGGCTTCTTGAAGGGAAAGATGTAACTCTGTGAGATGAATTAACAGAACACAGAGCAGTTTCTCAGAAAGCTTCTTTCCAGTTTGGAACGGAAGATATTTCCTTTTTCACCATAGCCCTCTATGGGCTTCCAAATATCCCTTTGCCAATTCCACAAGAACAGCCTTAGCGAAAGGCTTCTTGAAGGGAAAGATGTAACTCTGTGAGATGAATTAACAGAACACAGAGCAGTTTCTCAGAAAGCTTCTTTCCAGTTTTGAACGGAAGATATTTCCTATTTCTCCATAGCCCTCTATGGGCTTCCAAATATCCCTTTGCCAATTCCCCAAGAACAGCCTTAGCGAAAGGCTTCTTGAAGGGAAAGATGTAACTCTGTGAGATGAATTAACAGAACACAGAGCAGTTTCTCAGAAAGCTTCTTTCCAGTTTTGAACGGAAGATATTTACTTTTTCAACATAGCCCTCTATGGGCTTCCAAATATCCCTTTGCCAATTCAACAAGAACAGCCTTAGCGAAAGGCTTCTTGAAGGGAAAGATGTAACTCTGTGAGATGAATTAACAGAACACAGAGCAGTTTCTCAGAAAGCTTCTTTCCAGTTTTGAACGGAAGATATTTCCTATTTCACCATAGCCCTCTATGGGCTTCCAAATATCCCTTTGCCAATTCCACAAGAAGAGCCTTAGCGAAAGGCTTCTTGAAGGGAAAGATGTAACTCTGTGAGATGAATTAACAGAACACAGAGCAGTTTCTCAGAAAGCTTCCTTCCAGTTTTGAACGGAAGATATTTACTTTTTCACCATAGGCATGTATGGGCTTCCAAATATCCCTTTGCCAATTCCACAACAACAGCCTTAGAGAAAGGCTTCTTGAAGAGAAAGATGTAACTCTGTGAGATGAATTCACAGAACACAGAGCAGTTTCTCAGAAAGCTTCTTTCCAGTTTTGAACGGAAGATATTTACTTTTTCACCATAGGCCTCTATGGGCTTCCAAATATCCCTTTGCCAATTCCAGAAGAACAGCCTTAGCGAAAGGCTTCTTGAAGGGAAAGATGTAACTCTGTGAGATGAATTCACAGAACACAGAGCAGTTTCTCAGAAAGCTTCTTTCCAGTTTTGAACGGAAGATATTTCCTTTTTCACCATAGCCCTCTATGGGCTTCCAAATATCCCTTTGCCAATTCCACAAGAACAGCCTTAGCGAAAGGCTTCTTGAAGGGAAAGATGTAACTCTGTGAGATGAATTCACAGAACACAGAGCCGTTTCTCAGAAAGCTTCTTTCCAGTTTTGAACGGAAGATATTTCCTTTTTCACCATAGGCCTCTATGGGCTTCCAAATATCCCTTTGCCAATTCCACAAGAACAGCCTTAGCGAAAGGCTTCTTGAAGGGAAAGATGTAACTCTGTGTGATGAATTAACAGAACACAGAGCAGTTTCTCAGAAAGCTTCTTTCCAGTTTTGAACGGAAGATATTTACTTTTTCACCATAGCCCTCTATGGGCTTCAAAATATCTCTTTGCCAATTCCACAAGAACAGCCGTAGCGAAAGGTTTCTTGAAAGGAAAGATGTAACTCTGTGAGATGAATTCCCAGAACACAGAGCAGTGTCTCAGAAAGCTTCTTTCCAGTTTTGAACGGAAGATATTTCCTTTTTCACCATAGGCCTCTATGGGCTTCCAAATATCCCTTTGTCAATTCCACAAGAACAGCCTTAGCGAAAGGCTTCTTGAAGGGAAAGATTTAACTCTGTGAGATGAATTCACAGAACACAGAGCAGTTTCTCAGAAAGCTTCTTTCCAATTTTGAACGGAAGATATTTCCTTTTTCACCATAGGCCTCTATGGGCTTCCAAATATCCCTTTGCCAATTCCACAAGAACAGCCTTAGCGAAAGGCTTCTTGAAAGGAAAGCTGTAACTCTGTGAGATGAATTCACAGAACACAGAGCAGTGTCTCAGAAAGCTTCTTTCCAGTTTTGAACGGAAGATATTTCCTTTTTCACCATAGCCCTCTATGGGCTTCCAAATATCCCTTTGCCAATTCCACAAGAACAGCCTTAGCGAAAGTCTTCTGGAAGGGAAAGATGTAACTCTGTGAGATGAATTCACAGAACACAGAGCAGTTTCTCAGACAGCTTCTTTCCAGTTTGGAACGGAAGATATTTCCTTTTTCACCATAGCCCTCTATGGGCTTCCAACTATCCCTTTGCCAATTCCACAAGAACAGCCTTAGCGAAAGGCTTCTTGAAGGGAACGATGTAACTCTGTGAGATGAATTAACAGAACACAGAGCAGTTTCTCAGAAAGCTTCTTTCCAGTTTTGAACGGAAGATAATTCCTTTTTCACCATAGCCCTCTATGGGCTTCCAAATATCCCTTTGCCAATTCCACAAGAACAGCCTTAGCGAAAGGCTTCTTGAAGGGAAAGATGTAACTCTGTGAGATGAATTAACAGAACACAGAGCAGTTTCTCAGAAAGCTTCTTTCCAGTTTTGAACGGAAGATATTTCCTATTTCACCATAGCCCTCTATGGGCTTCCAAATATCCCTTTGCCAATTCCACAAGAACAGCCTTAGCGAAAGGCTTCTTGAAGGGAAAGATGTAACTCTGTGAGATGAATTAACAGAACATAGAGCAGTTTCTCAGAAAGCTTCTTACCAGTTTTGAACGGAAGATATTTACTTTTTCACCATAGCCCTCTATGGGCTTCCAAATATCCCTTTGCCAATTCCTCAAGAACAGCCTTAGCGAAAGGCTTCTTGAAAGGAAAGATGTAACTCTGTGAGATGAATTAACAGAACACAGAACAGTTTCTCAGAAAGCTTCTTTCCAGTTTTGAACGGAAGATATTTACTTTTTCACCATAGGACTCTATGGGCTTCCAAATATCCCTTTGCCAATTCCACAACAACAGCCTTAGAGAAAGGCTTCTTGAAGAGAAAGATGTAACTCTGTGAGATGAATTCACAGAACACAGAGCAGTGTCTCAGAAAGCTTCTTTCCAGTTTTGAACGGAAGATATTTCCTTTTTCACCATAGCCCTCTATGGGCTTCCAAATATCCCTTTGCCAATTCCACAAGAACAGCCTTAGCGAAAAGCTTCTTGAAGGGAAAGATGTAACTCTGTGAGATGAATTAACAGAACACAGAGCAGTTTCTCAGAAAGCTTCTTTCCAGTTTTGAACGGAAGATATTTCCTTTTTCACCATAGCCCTCTATGGGCTTCCAAATATCCCTTTGCCAATTCGACAAGAACAGCCTTAGCGAAAGGCTTCTTGAAGGGAAAGATGTAACTCTGTGAGATGAATTAACAGAACACAGAGCAGTTTCTCAGAAAGCTTCTTTCCAGTTTTGAACGGAAGATATTTCCTATTTCACCATAGCCCTCTATGGGCTTCCAAATATCCCTTTGCCAATTCCACAAGAACAGCCTTAGCGAAAGGCTTCTTGAAGGGAAAGATGTAACTCTGTGAGATGAATTAACAGAACACAGAGCAGTTTCTCAGAAAGCTTCTTACCAGTTTTGAACGGAAGATATTTACTTTTTCACCATAGCCCTCTATGGGCTTCCAAATATCCCTTTGCCAATTCCACAAGAACAGCCTTAGCGAAAGGCTTCTTGAAGGGGAAGATGTAACTTTGTGAGATGAATTAACAGAACACAGCGCAGATTCTCAGAAAGCTTCTTTCCAGTTTTGAACGGAAGATATTTCTTTTTTCACCTTAGCCCTCTATGGGCTTCCAAATATCCCTTTGCCAATTCCACAAGAAGAGCCTTAGCGAAAGGCTTCTTGAAAGGAAAGATGTAACTCTGTGAGATGAATTAACAGAACACAGAACAGTTTCTCAGAAAGCTTCTTTCCAGTTTTGAACGGAAGATATTTCCTTTTTCACCATAGCCCTCTATGGGCTTCCAAATATCCCTTTGCCAATTCCACAAGAACAGCCTTAGCGAAAGGCTTCTTGAAGGGGAAGATGTAACTTTGTGAGATGAATTAACAGAACACAGCGCAGATTCTCAGAAAGCTTCTTTCCAGTTTTGAACGGAAGATATTTCCTTTTTCACCTTAGCCCTCTATGGGCTTCCAAATATCCCTTTGCCAATTCCACAAGAACAGCCTTAGCGAAAGGCTTCTTGAAGGGAAAGATGTAACTCTGTGAGATGAATTAACAGAACACAGAGCAGTTTCTCAGAAAGCTTCTTTCCAGTTTTGAACGGAAGATATTTCCTTTTTCACCATAGCCCTCTATGGGCTTCCAAATATCCCTTTGCCAATTCCACAAGAACAGCCTTAGCGAAAGGCTTCTTGAAGGGAAAGATGTAACTCTGTGAGATGAATTAACAGAACACAGAGCAGTTTCTCAGAAAGCTTCTTTCCTGTTTTGCACGGAAGATATTTCCTATTTCACCATAGCCCTCTATGGGCTTCCAAATATCCCTTTGCCAATTCCACAAGAACAGCCTTAGCGAAAGGCTTCTTGAAGGGAAAGATGTAACTCTGTGAGATGAATTAAGAGAACACAGAGCAGTTTCTCAGAAAGCTTCTTACCAGTTTTGAACGGAAGATATTTACTTTTTCACCATAGCCCTCTATGGGCTTCCAAATATCCCTTTGCCAATTCCTCAAGAACAGCCTTAGCGAAAGGCTTCTTGAAAGGAAAGATGTAACTCTGTGAGATGAATTCACAGAACACAGAACAGTTTCTCAGAAAGCTTCTTTCCAGTTTTGAACGGAAGATATTTCCTTTTTCACCATAGGCCTCTATGGGCTTCCAAATATCCCTTTGCCAATTCCACAACAACAGACTTAGAGACTTAGAGAAAGGCTTCTTTAAGAGAAAGATGTAACTCTGTGAGATGAATTCACAGAACACAGAGCAGTTTCTCAGAAAGCTTCTTTCCAGTTTTGAACGGAAGATATTTCCTTTTTCACCATAGGCCTCTATGGGCTTCCAAATATCCCTTTGCCAATTCCAGAAGAACAGACTTAGCGAAAGGCTTCTTGAAGGGAAAGATGTAACTCTGTGAGATGAATTCACAGAACACAGAGCAGTTTCTCAGAAAGCTTCTTTCCAGTTTTGAACGGAAGATATTTCCTTTTTCACCATAGGCCTCTATGGGCTTCCAAATATCCCTTTGCCAATTCCACAAGAACAGCCTAAGCGAAAGGCTTCTTGAAGGGAAAGATGTAACTCTGTGAGATGAATTAACAGAACACAGAGCAGTTTCTCAGAAAGCTTCTTTCCAGTTTTGAACGGAAGATATTTCCTTTTTCACCATAGCCCTCTATGGGCTTCCAAATATCCCTTTGCCAATTCCACAAGAACAGCCTTAGCGAAAGGCTTCTTGAAGGGAAAGATGTAACTCTGTGAGATGAATTCACAGAACACAGAGCAGTTTCTCAGAAAGCTTCTTTCCAGTTTTGAACGGAAGATATTTCCTTTTTCACCATAGGCCTCTATGGGCTTCCAAATTTCCCTTTGCCAATTCCACAAGAACAGCCTTAGCGAAAGGCTTCTTGAAGGGAAAGATGTAACTCTGTGAGATGAATTCACTGAACACAGAGCAGTTTCTCAGAAAGCTTCTTTCCAGTTTTGAACGGAAGATATTTACTTTTTCACCATAGCCCTCTATGGGCTTCCAAATATCCCTTTGCCAATTCCACAAGAACAGCCTTAGCGAAAGGCTTCTTGAAAGGAAAGCTGTAACTCTGTGAGATGAATTCACAGAACACAGAGCAGTGTCTCAGAAAGCTTCTTTCCAGTTTTGAACGGAAGATATTTCCTTTTTCACCATAGCCCTCTATGGGCTTCCAAATATCCCTTTGCCAATTCCACAAGAACAGCCTTAGCGAAAGTCTTCTTGAAGGGAAAGATGTAACTCTGTGAGATGAATTCACAGAACACAGAGCAGTTTCTCAGACAGCTTCTTTCCAGTTTGGAACGGAAGATATTTCCTTTTTCACCATAGCCCTCTATGGGCTTCCAACTATCCCTTTGCCAATTCCACAAGAACAGCCTTAGCGAAAGGCTTCTTGAAGGGAACGATGTAACTCTGTGAGATGAATTAACAGAACACAGAGCAGTTTCTCAGAAAGCTTCTTTCCAGTTTTGAACGGAAGATAATTCCTTTTTCACCATAGCCCTCTATGGGCTTCCAAATATCCCTTTGCCAATTCCACAAGAACAGCCTTAGCGAAAGGCTTCTTGAAGGGAAAGATGTAACTCTGTGAGATGAATTAACAGAACACAGAGCAGTTTCTCAGAAAGCTTCTTTCCAGTTTGGAACGGAAGATATTTCCTTTTTCACCATAGCCCTCTATGGGCTTCCAAATATCCCTTTGCCAATTCCACAAGAACAGCCTTAGCGAAAGGCTTCTTGAAGGGAAAGATGTAACTCTGTGAGATGAATTAACAGAACACAGAGCAGTTTCTCAGAAAGCTTCTTTCCAGTTTTGAACGGAAGATATTTCCTATTTCTCCATAGCCCTCTATGGGCTTCCAAATATCCCTTTGCCAATTCCCCAAGAACAGCCTTAGCGAAAGGCTTCTTGAAGGGAAAGATGTAACTCTGTGAGATGAATTAACAGAACACAGAGCAGTTTCTCAGAAAGCTTCTTTCCAGTTTTGAACGGAAGATATTTACTTTTTCAACATAGCCCTCTATGGGCTTCCAAATATCCCTTTGCCAATTCAACAAGAACAGCCTTAGCGAAAGGCTTCTTGAAGGGAAAGATGTAACTCTGTGAGATGAATTAACAGAACACAGAGCAGTTTCTCAGAAAGCTTCTTTCCAGTTTTGAACGGAAGATATTTCCTATTTCACCATAGCCCTCTATGGGCTTCCAAATATCCCTTTGCCAATTCCACAAGAAGAGCCTTAGCGAAAGGCTTCTTGAAGGGAAAGATGTAACTCTGTGAGATGAATTAACAGAACACAGAGCAGTTTCTCAGAAAGCTTCCTTCCAGTTTTGAACGGAAGATATTTACTTTTTCACCATAGGCATGTATGGGCTTCCAAATATCCCTTTGCCAATTCCACAACAACAGCCTTAGAGAAAGGCTTCTTGAAGAGAAAGATGTAACTCTGTGAGATGAATTCACAGAACACAGAGCAGTTTCTCAGAAAGCTTCTTTCCAGTTTTGAACGGAAGATATTTACTTTTTCACCATAGGCCTCTATGGGCTTCCAAATATCCCTTTGCCAATTCCAGAAGAACAGCCTTAGCGAAAGGCTTCTTGAAGGGAAAGATGTAACTCTGTGAGATGAATTCACAGAACACAGAGCAGTTTCTCAGAAAGCTTCTTTCCAGTTTTGAACGGAAGATATTTCCTTTTTCACCATAGCCCTCTATGGGCTTCCAAATATCCCTTTGCCAATTCCACAAGAACAGCCTTAGCGAAAGGCTTCTTGAAGGGAAAGATGTAACTCTGTGAGATGAATTCACAGAACACAGAGCCGTTTCTCAGAAAGCTTCTTTCCAGTTTTGAACGGAAGATATTTCCTTTTTCACCATAGGCCTCTATGGGCTTCCAAATATCCCTTTGCCAATTCCACAAGAACAGCCTTAGCGAAAGGCTTCTTGAAGGGAAAGATGTAACTCTGTGAGATGAATTAACAGAACACAGAGCAGTTTCTCAGAAAGCTTCTTTCCAGTTTTGAACGGAAGATATTTACTTTTTCACCATAGCCCTCTATGGGCTTCAAAATATCTCTTTGCCAATTCCACAAGAACAGCCGTAGCGAAAGGTTTCTTGAAAGGAAAGATGTAACTCTGTGAGATGAATTCCCAGAACACAGAGCAGTGTCTCAGAAAGCTTCTTTCCAGTTTTGAACGGAAGATATTTCCTTTTTCACCATAGGCCTCTATGGGCTTCCAAATATCCCTTTGTCAATTCCACAAGAACAGCCTTAGCGAAAGGCTTCTTGAAGGGAAAGATTTAACTCTGTGAGATGAATTCACAGAACACAGAGCAGTTTCTCAGAAAGCTTCTTTCCAATTTTGAACGGAAGATATTTCCTTTTTCACCATAGGCCTCTATGGGCTTCCAAATATCCCTTTGCCAATTCCACAAGAACAGCCTTAGCGAAAGGCTTCTTGAAAGGAAAGCTGTAACTCTGTGAGATGAATTCACAGAACACAGAGCAGTGTCTCAGAAAGCTTCTTTCCAGTTTTGAACGGAAGATATTTCCTTTTTCACCATAGCCCTCTATGGGCTTCCAAATATCCCTTTGCCAATTCCACAAGAACAGCCTTAGCGAAAGTCTTCTGGAAGGGAAAGATGTAACTCTGTGAGATGAATTCACAGAACACAGAGCAGTTTCTCAGACAGCTTCTTTCCAGTTTGGAACGGAAGATATTTCCTTTTTCACCATAGCCCTCTATGGGCTTCCA